>NW_027271395.1:0-12500 GCF_040938485.1 Diadema antillarum | reverse complement strand
CTTCATGACACGACAAATCGCTTGTATGAGTTCAGTCGCTGTAATGTCTAAATTGTACAATATTAACAACGTGTTAGTGTCACTGAAATCTAGACGCAGGGAGAAGAGGAATTTCAATTACTTGCTTTGATGTAATAATCTAATATGACTCTATGTAATGTGTAATATGTAATGCAAAGGAAAGTAAACAAAGTAAAATTGCTTACTTTTAGAGAAGATATGATTTAAGAGAAGATAGCTGAGAAGATTGCTGGATAGCCATAGTATAAGCTGCACTTGCTGGTCTTTCATTGGGTGTTGCGAGTTGGGGTAGACCACTTCTCCGGGTTGTGCACCCTGCTCTTTGCAATGAATGAATGAAGCGAGAGCTTTTTCATGTGTGGATTGAGCCTCTCCCGCACACGGGACTTCCATTTTATGTCCAGTGTGTGTGTGTGTGTGGGGGGGGGGGGGGAGGGACAAAGTGTCTGTCTCTACAGAGGGGACGGCATAATATATGATAAATAACGATAATAGTGGCTATTTGTATAGTGCACATGTCCACCTTTCGGCGCTCATGATTGCGTTCGAAAAAAGAAAACAGAAAATATAGATTTGTAGATATACAAACATGACAACAGGGAAGAAAATAACAAACAGCAAGCAAACACCAGATAACGGACATAATATTTCTGAACATCATGGGTTGCAATTATGTAATCATCAATGTGAAAGGAAGAAATACGTTTTAGGTTCGGATTTTAATGTTTCTGTGGATGAAAACTAGCCTAAATGAATAGGCCATTTATTCCACAGTCTTTATTCCAAAACGGAGAAAGCACGATCCCCCATCCATGCTTTCTTCTGGGTCTTTGAAGTTACAGTTCATCTGATGATGGACGTAAACTATTGTGTCGGGTTCTATTTGGGAATAGAGTCAAGTAGGTGTGCGGGGGAAAGAGAGTGGACTGAATGGTGTAGCAATAACAGTATCTTGAAAATATATTTCCCCCAAACAGTATAATTTCTCTGTTTATTTGAAGGAAATAAAAAAAATCTTGAAACTTGAATCATCATAAAAAAAAGGTAATTAAAAAACAAACTCGATGAAGTTTTGCGACTTCATTTTTGCGAAGAACACAAAAACGTGAATTCGAAAAATCCAGAAATCAAATGAATATAATATGATAACACAGATAGCATTGCCCAGTGAGATTCGTTTGAATTGGAACTCATACCCGCTTCGAAACCCAAACCATTCGATTCAAAGACAGATTCGCTACCGACAGAGCCACTTTGCCGCACCGTTGGGACGAGGTTTGCAACAATAAACATTGAAAATTATGTACTATATAATGTCGCGACAAACCTGTGAGTATCAACATCGGTTTTTATTTGGAGCTAAATTTGTATTTTGTAGAGGGAACTTGGCTACACCCACCATGTGTGCCTCTTACGAGCGCTGGATAGTATAGTAATGAGGACTGTTAATTTCTTAACGCATCTCATTTTATTCAAAGTCATGTACAGTGAGTCACTATATCATCTTATGTACTCTGTATTCATGGTGTATGTGTTTGGAACTGTTTTGATTAGTACTTTACCACAACTAAGCGTTATGTAAACTATATAAAATTAATTTGTCATGTGCTATTCAAAAGAGATGATGAAACAAAAGCGTTGAAACCCGAATTTTCTTGATTTGTCGTCAACGCCAAAGAAATCCTTTATTGGCATTATCACCATTGAACTTGTTTTTCGATCTTACTTCAAATATTCTGAGAAAAAAAATCCCACCTTAGCATTCATCTTATCATCTTTCTTGTTATTTGTGTAAACAATGTATCAGTAAGAAAAGGAGAATGCCCCTTCGCAACCCCTTCCTTCGCCAATCACAAAACTGTACCTTTGAAACGAAACTTTGCTGTTTGTGTAAATAGCTATACATACATTATAAATTCTGCCATAAACTATCAAGAATTATGTTTTGTAGGCCTATCCTAACACAGAGCAAAGTCCAAAAGAGCTAGCCAGAAGTGTTCTGGAAATTCATAAGTGAACCTTTTTCGACTTCGAGCCATACAATTAAATCTTCAATACCCTTTTTGTATGCTGCGCGGCCCTACACGATTTTCCATTTTTTTTATTCCTAAATCGGAAAAGGATTAAATCATGGGTTGGAGAGTCTGTGCCCTCAATTGTTTGGTAGCATCATTGTCAGTGGCCCTATATGTCGGCAGCTCAGGTAATACGTTTGTAGTATGTTTAATATAGTATACGTATTAAAGTTTGCGTGCATATTCATATGTATATTGTGTATTTTTACATTCATATATATATGGCACGCTTACCTGTACAAAATTGATCTGTCATCATTGCTATAAAATGTGTTGCCATGTTAACAGCATACTTTGAATGTAAATCATACAATATTATTGTGAATCTATTTAACTCCCTCAGCTTTTGAGCAATTTGATTTAAATTTTGGTATATGTGACAGCTATGATAGGCCCTATATAGTTGTGCATATTTCATCTTTTTTCCAATATTTTTCCCATTTTTTTTCTTCATGTCAAACATTTTGTTGCCATGGTAATAGTATTCTTTAACGAAAATCATGGAAATTGTTTATTCCAATACCTTCGGGTACTCGGGTACTCGGGTTATGGGCATTTGATTTGAGATATGGCACATGTGACTATTAGTGAGCAGAGTGTACAGTTGTTCAATGTTGAGCCGCCGCAGCGGTACATTGCCATGGTAGTTTTTTTGCTCTGTTTTTTTCCCAATAGAAAGCATGCAGTATAATCATTGCTGGTTGAGCTGGCTCCCTGGGTATTGGGTTGGGTTGGGTACGTTGAGTTAAAGATTCAGCTATTAAATAGGTTTATATGGTACTATGCATTTAATTACACGAACTAATAACCTGCACTATTATTTTGATGAAATTAAAACTATTCTTTATTTTTGTCCGAACGATGAATTGTTATTGAGTATTGTGTGCCAGTCAAATTTTCTCACTCTTTCTCACACACTAAATATGAATTTAGAATGTAATGTTTTTCTCGCTCAATTTCATATCTGTGTCAGTCAAATTCATTTACATGCATTGAAATTCAGACACTATCATCTAATCATCGGTATCGGTCTTCCAAACTTTGAATTCATTAATTGAAATGATTTTCGAAACAGACATAAATTAATTGATGAACATCAAAGTACATTAATTTGTCAACAACATTGTTTTAATTAAGAGCGCCCTATTTTCATTTCTTTATTTGCATTCGATTTTTATATTTCAAGACATTCGGACTGAAAAAAAAAAGAGAATCATTCTTACGAATTCGTTTTTAAAACTAAATGGATTTAAATTTCGTGCATTAGATTTCCATGCACGTGCGTCCAAATCAAATGCACTTATTTGAAACACGCTTGCCCTTTCATAGATTTGAATGACAGCACATGGTCTATTCAGGCAGTGCACGGACATCTGAATTTGAATGCCCGTTGTTAACGAGTAATATTCAAATTTGAGCTATTTGAAACTTTGCACTGATAATACAATAAATGAACGAGCAACAATCAGTGACAATGGTTTCGAGTGCACATTTCAAAAATTGTCAGCTTATAGTCTGATTCTGATTCTGATTTTATTTCTGAATTTCTTCTTCATATAAATGAAGTACAAAGGCAATTGAACAAACAAATTGAGCACAGTATAAATTGAATCTGACAATTAAAACAAATAAATGATTCATTCAAATATTCAACTTTTTCCCCTGGCACAATTCAAAATGAAAATAAACTATTTTGTGCATACTTTTATGCAAACATAAGTTACAGTATATCTCTTGCTCAAAGACAAATTAGATAATCATTGATGTACAAAAATTCAGGAGACCATCATCATCATACTAAGCAAGGACAATGGCCTCAGAAATTATTGTCTAAACAATACAACATTGTAAGAATATAGCATATAAGTTACCACTCACTGAGTGGCGATAAAGAGTTGGGGGGGGGGGAATGAAGGGAAATGTGTGCAGCGTTGCATTGTGCATTGTGCAAGATGTGAGGTGTTCGAATGGAAATGAGTTGTGAATATGTGTTAATGTTCATGTTTGTTGTGTATATACGATCAGTTCGGAGCCCTTACGTTAGCTATATCATGGAAGGGGCAAAAAATAAAACAGATAAAAAGAACATGCTCTAACATTCAGATACATGTACATATTGATTTAACAACATGTTTTTAAAGGGATCGTATAGTTTTGGTTGAGACTTAATTTCAGGTTTTTATCGTTTTTTGGTGAGATAATGAGAAACCTCTTATGAAATGTGAAAGAGCGCGTATACCCATGAGGATTTCAACGTTTATTTGATGAAAATTGGTTTTGAAATGGCTGAGATATCCAAAACAGAGCGATTCTAATAAAGTGTGGGACCCACACTTTATTACGATCGTTTTGTTTTACTTTGTTTTTGGATGTTTCAGCTATTTCAAACCGATTTTCATCAAATAAACTTTGGATTCCTCTCAAAATGGTATGCTCTGTACTATTTCATAAGTGTTTTCTTGGTATCTCGCAAAAAAGTTAAAGCCCAATTTTCATCTCCACCAATACTGTACTACCCCTTTAAGCTGTCTTTTAAATAAACGAATAGATTTCCATTGTTCAAGGTCAACGGGTAAAAAAATCCAAACATCAGGACCATGATGTTTTAAGGATTTCTGTGCTAAAACAATTCTTGGGTTTTCAAGATGATAATCACATGAATGGCGAGTTGGGTAAGAATGAATATTCAAAGTAGGAATTAAGAAATCATTGAACACAGAGGGAAGTTGGTTGAACGTGTGTTTGTGGACAAAAAAAAAAGATTGTGGTTTGAAAAGTATGAATCTCATTAATCTTCAATGTTTTTGATTGACAAAACAACGGATTGGCGGGAGACAAGTAAATCAGAAGGAGATAAGAAATGTCTAAGCTTGAATGACTCATTTGAAGATTTTCCTGCACAGAAACAATTTCGAATGACAGAAAATAAATTTGAAAGCTCTTTCCTCAAAACGTTCAGGTAAGACATGTGAAAATGCAAGAATTGGAAATTTGAAAAGAATTTTGATATTCAAATCTTAAACCGTATGCCCCTAATCTAAATTTGCTTGACTCCTTCGAAATGTTTGTTACACGAATAACGAATTTGAATTGAATTAAATTTGAATTTGAACAGAAGTAAATGAATTGGAATGATAATCTATTGAGGCGATTACAGCTATTGTGAATTCGGCTATGTCCTTCATTTCCTTGCACATTAAAGGGATAGTACAGTATTGGTGGAGATGAGAATTGGGCTTTAAACTTTTTGCGAGATACCAAGAAAACACTTATGAAATAGTACAGAGCATACAATTCTCAAAGGAATTCAACGTTTATTTGATGAAAATTGGGTTTGAAATAACTGAAACATCCTAAAACAAAGTAAAAAAAAAGCAATCGTAATAAAGTGTGGGTCCCACACTCTATTAGAATCGCTCTGTTTTGGATATCTCAGCCATTTCAAAACTATTTTTCATCAAATAAACATTGAATTCCTCATGGAATTACGTGCTCTTTCATATTTCATAAGAGGTTTCTCATTATCTCACCAAAAAAATGTTAGAAACCTGAAATTAGGTCTCAACCAAAACTGTACAATCCCTTTAATACCATTATCGACCAGTATCAGTTTCACCGATCCTTTTCAGAGAGTTGCTGCAGCAATCGCAACCTGTGTTTATTGCAAACACCATGGCAATACGTTCATAATTTTCATTCTGACAATTGATTAGCTGTGGCAGCCTGGTTTCATGACAGTTGCAATCTCTAAGGGCCACATGAAGTATCTAGAAACGTTGTCCTTCTATTCTTGTCAAATCTGTTTCAAAATTTTATCTCTAAACATTGTGAAAAGACGTTTTGATTACTCATAAAGGGGAATTTATGATCTGGGGCCCGTTTCATAAAACTTGTCATCAGTGACAACTGCCACATTTCTATGACAAATTTGCTCTCAGCCAATCACCAGCAAGGATTTCAGTAGCTTGTCACATCTATGACAACTTGTCACTGATGACAAGTTTTATGAAACGGGCCCCAGGTTTAACTATACACAGCCCTGCATGGTGTCTGGTCTGGCTAGCCCTGGTGCTCCCCTATCTAATTCACTGCAATAAATATGAAAGGTGTAAAACAAGGAACATAGACGTGAAGACAGAAATAAAAAGTCACAAGATAAGCTATAAGGAGATTACAATAATATGTATAAGAGAAACATAAACGGGAGCAAAAACAAGCGCGAAAAAAAAGACAAAGACACGAGAAACACAGTGGATCTAAGATTTATCTGGAGATCAGATTCCATCGCACACGAACGGAAATAATTTCTTATCAACAGTTTTTAACTCGCAAAAAAAAATGCGCTCTCCAAGATTACATTTACTTGTGTTAAATACAATGCGAGTGGTATCTATGAATTTTGAACGACCAATTACGTATTTGATAGGCAAGGGTTTGAGATTAACCTGGAAACTAATATAATTCATTCCATCATTTCGTCTTTATCTAGCCTATGGTGTGCGTGACTTTTCAGGGAACGCTATAACTATACTGTTCACACAATCTTATCAACTGTCTCAGTTCTCTCACGATTTACATTTTTCTTCGTTGTTGCCATACAGATGCAAGCACATGCGTGAGACCAGGTTTCGATCCCAACGTAGTGATTTCTCCTGACCAGGCAAGCTACCCACAGTGGATACGTGCAGATCTGTCATGTTCCGATGGGAGTCCTGTATCTGGGCCAACGTATGGCCTCTGCTATGGTAGTGACACTTGGAATCCAGATATCACAACGTCAACATGCACTTCAGGTAAATTAACTCACTATAATACTTGAAAGTTCACTCACTCAAGAGGCTTGAGTTGATTACAATGCTACTATATTGCTATTAGTTTGCGCAGATGTAACTTTCACACTAATTTTCTCTTCCACTACATGTACATGATTTATATAAGGTTTTTATTTCAACAAGATTAAGATCAAGGATGATTTATATATATATATATATATATATATATATGAATTATAATCATTTACATATATATACATATATATAATCACATATATATATGTATACACTGTATATATATATATACAGAGAGAGAGAGAGAGATTATAAATGTGCAATGATAGTAGGACAAAAGTAATGGACATAATGTTTATGTGTAATAACGACTTTTTTTAGTTTGTCAATGTTATCATTATTGCCATCATTCTCATTATCATCAAAACAATCATTACTATGGTGATAATTGTTATCATGTACATTTCTTTGATGAGTCCTATGAATTGACCAGTTCCTACACGGAAATGCGCAATGCATGAGATAATCACACCAATATGAAAATAAGAATATTAGTGTTTTTAATCATGATCCCAAGCGAAGTTTACAGTAGCAATTTGTGCAAATGTGATGATGATGATGATAATAAGCATGGTTGTTACGTATACAACGACATAACACCATTGTCATCATTTAACTGTTATATGATAAGCTATCATCTCCATCGTCATAAGAGCGAATGATGTCTCGTTGCAGTCTCATGTGTACCACCTGGGGTAGGTGTCGGTAGTGTAGTTACCACTCCCGATAAAACTTCCTACGATCCCGGGGACGCGGTCCAGTTCTCCTGCCCTCAAGGAGGAGTCTTAGGGTCTGCTACTGCAACCTGTGACGCTGATGGTACCTGGAACTACGAAGGGACCGAACTACCATCATGTCAAGGTAAGAAGCGGTGCTCACAGAGAAAACAGCTTCATCAAAGTTATGCTATGTCACTATGTCTCTCGAAATGAGGCAGAGATAGGAGTGTAGGGTATGATAGATTCTTAACTCCCGAATTTCGTATAATTGCAACAATGAATAAGTTATCCTATAAGCAAACAAACAACGAAAAAATACACGAAAACAGCGATGTAGAATACAGTTTTAAACATTGAGTAGAAAATTCAGAAGTATTACGTGTATCAAGAGATAATGATCGACAGGGAAAAGAACAATAATATTTTTGGGTACTGAATTGTTTTATTAGAAACACTCGGCAGTAAGTTGGGCAAATGAAAACATGTAGAGTGCACATTGCCCCCTGAAATCCAAATTGTTCGTGTACAAGGTGGAGGACCAACAATGATTACAATGTGCAGGCCTGACTTGTTACAGGGCCGTTTGCATAAGAGCGATTTTTGCTGCCTCGGGATACCGCTGCCGCAAAACTGCTGCAGTGCGAACGACCTTTTATCTTATTTTCAGTCTACAAGCCTCACGTGGGAAGGCATAATTTGGCAGTATGTATACGACCACCAGCTTTTCAGTGAAAAGCAAGGCAAAATAAAACAATACAATAGAATAAAACAAAACAAAACAAACAAACAAACAGGGGGAGATCTAGCTTTTTTCCAAAGGGGGGGGGGGTTCAGGGGCTAAACTGGGTATTGAGAGGGAGCGAGGGGGGAGGGAGATTTTTCATTTATTGAGTTGCCAGCTTCCGATTTTGAGCATAGTTGCATGCTCTATTTTTCTCCTTTTTTTCCTTAAATGATGGGGGGGGGGGGGGCGGTGCAGCCCCACCCCTGCCCCCGGCTCCGCGGTCTGTGGGTTTGACCCAACGACGATGCAGAGCATCGTCCTCAAGGCGCGAAGCGGCGATGTCTGTGAGCCGCGTGACGGCGCGCGCTATTTTTTTTTTTATTTCATTATTTTTTTTTTTCTAGACAGGGTCGAGTGCGAGGAACATACTGGGTGGGTCTAGACACAATGATGGCGTTTTTCTATTCGCATATCACAGTGATATGTGCATATAAAAAAGTAACACATGTTCACTTGGTAGTCGGGGGAGGGGGGGGGGGGTTAAACCCTATTGCCCGAGGCTGAGCCTGAGTGCTATATAGGAATATAATTGTGTGAGTCTGGACATATTATGGTGGCGTTTTCCTAGGGACATTAAATTTTTACTTGGCAGCCCAAGGGGGGCGGGGGGGGGGGGGGGTTAAACCCCCGAACCACCACCCCCAGATCCGCCAATGACAAAGATTTTCCTACTGCAATTTCTTTCAGAATGCTGGACCTTAATTTAGCGATTCTATTCAATCTTGATCTCATTTTTTCAAGACGAAAAGGTTCTTGAATTATTTTGCTACAGATAGCACAAATATGTTTGTTTCATTGGAGCGAAAAGGATATTCTCTTTTTTTTTCTAATTCATCGTTGTAACATTGCTGTCATTTGGACATAAAAGGGCCAACCGTGGGTCATATACATTGTAGTTATACCACAACTTGTCATTAGAAATATTCCAAGGGAAGATACGACCCCCGCTAAATCAACATTAATTGTCTATGTGTATAGTGAGTATGTGTTTGTATGTGGGGAGGTGATGTCACTATGTGAAAGTCTTCGAGTTATACATTATGTCCTTATTACTGTACCTTCACAGCGACTTGTGCAGCTCCAGATTACACGAACGGAACGGGAACGTACGGTTCAGGGGAAGTTCTCTTGTTCCAGTGTCTGCCCGGTTACTCCCTACAAGGCTCAGGTGACACTGTCACAACGACTTGTGACGCCGGTGTATGGAATCTTGAGGTCGTTTGTGTCTCTGCTGGTGAGTAGACTAAGACCTTTTTGGGGCATAAGTATTCTGAACACCAAATCACCTTCATCCTGGTCCTCTCGGTCTACACGTGACGTGCATATTCATATTATATATGCATGAATATTTGATGGAGTATAATTAGAAATAGCGTTAGCACAGGTGAATCTGCTCCCAGAAAAAACAAACAAACAATAAACAAACACACACACACACACACACACACATATATATATATATATATATATATATATATATATATATATATATATATAGGCCCTATATATTGTAACGAAAGTCGGTGGAACTGATTCGATTTAACTGTTCGATTAGTATTTGTTATGATCGATAGTGTCTATAACATAGAAAGGGGCACAATATCGAAACGGTGGACAAACGTTTCAAGGTGGTAGTGCATCATTATGAGTTTAAACATTTATTAGCTAATATGTGGTTACTTGTTTGTCGTGGACAAGTTTGGATTATTTCAATACCAACTCCGGTTTAGACCGATGATACATGCCGAATTACTGTAACCATGTATGAGAGATACTGCTAAAATGTATAACCGTCGTACGAACTTAATAACCACGTCAACATTGTAAATACTTTGAACCATTACTGCGGGTATTTTCCACGTTGCTCATGGCCGTGCAAAACTGCCTCCTCGTTCCGCGATAGGAGGAGAGGCGTATAAAGTGACCGTTGTGTGACATAGTCCGCAACAAGTAGCCCGTGTATGATAATTTCTAATGTGTTGTCAATGTTCTCTTCTAAATGTAATAAACTATACATGTGTTCCTGCATTGCTGACTTCACTGTGTCATCTAGAGGGTTCTACCGCAATTCAACAGCTTCGAGAGTGGTGGTACATGTTCCTGAAGAGACCAACTAGCAAGTCATTGGATTTCGGGTATAATGGTAATGTGACTTGTCGCATAGTCCGTGCCCAATCCGAGTTCCAGTCGTCGCCGTTGGATTTCGAGTATAGTGGTAATGTGACTTGTCGCATAGTCCGTGCCCAATCCAAGTTCCAGTCGTCGCCGTTGGATTTCGGGAATAGTGGTAATGTGACTTGTCGCATATGCCCTGTGCCCAATCCAAGTTCCAGTCGTCGCCTGAGGAAGTTGGTAACGGTGCGATACAGCACTTTTACCCCGTGCCATCAACGATACCTGTGCCACCATATGGTTGTGAAAGGTGTTCCACGTTAGCGTGACTGAGTTGGTAGCAAGACTTGGTAGCAGAACTTGGTAGCAGAACTTGGTAGCAAGAGTTGGTAGTAAAAGTTGGTAACAAAATGAGTGTACCAATTTAACATCCTCGACAAGTGACGCTTGGGAGTGACATACTTTAAGTGATGCTGAACTTGGTATGTGTGCCGCTTGTGTTGGTGAGCTGCTTCTGACACAACATAATACATGGTAGCATACAGACTAGTAGTTTTAATAATTTAAAGGGATCGTTGTAAACTGCAACAAAACGAACCCCGCCTACTCGGCCATCCTGACACGGCTCGCGGAGGCATTTGTACAGACAGTCAAATACACTCTCTTAATTCACGACGAGAAGGCGAGTTCGTCACACATATATATATATATATATATATATATATGTGACACTGCACCTCAAAACAAACAAAAAGTCGCCAGACATGAATTTTTAGTTAAGACCATATTCTGAAAGAGCAGACTTTAAGCTTTAAAATGATGTATAACTCAAATCAAATGGACTCTCCTAACATGCCTAAATATTGGAAAGAAAGCACAAACTCAGGAAAAGTGTGAAGTGAGAAAAGAGGCTCTGAAGTACAGTGTCTATTCAAGTGCTTAATCTTTACCAAGCCGTACTGGCTGTGCAATGATTGGGACAAAAGACAGGAAGTAAACCACCAGAGTAACAACAATGAAGGGATTATCAGATTAAACTGAAATTAAGCATGCCTCATTAACACATTCTGTCCATAATTAATGCCAACTTTCAAAGCAGTAGCTCTATCCTTTCAAAAGTTATTAGAGTTGAAAGTGAAGAGTGTGGACAAGGTTTTTCAGAAATGAAAAAGGGATTCTAAAGACACACCTAATCACACTATTCTACCAAAAATGTTCGAGATAAACTGCTAAAAAAACACACTTTCCTGCCCGTTTTATGATACCAAATTTTAGCATAATGTAAAAGAAGACCCGCTCTTTCAGAAAATATGAAAAAGTCAAGTTTGGCTAGGTTGACCCATTTCACTTATTTTCAGTCCTCACGCAAAATCAGTGTGTGCGACTTTATGTTCGTTTTGAGGTGCACGGTCACATATATATATATATATACATATATATATACAAAATATTTTGTTCACGCTTGGCTGAACACTGACGCTCCATGTCCAGAGTGTGAAAAATGACTTTGCGCCAAATTGAAAGAAGATGGGAAATTCAGCCAGAAGCCAAAAATAGGTGTTCTCATTCAAACAAATTGCTCTTTTGCTGACAGTTTTGATTATGTTATGATAGATTAGGAAATTTTCTGGCAACCAACGTTTTAAATGATTCCATTTTGTTACTGAAGGTTGATTAACAACATTAAGATCTTTTTAAGCACGGTTATCACAAATCATGCACAGACATATCGAACCCACATGCCAGTCACTCAGTCAAGAATAAAAGTGCAAAATTAATGCATACTCAGATTATTCAATCAATACAATCAATCCACTCAATCCAATAAATCAAGCATTCAATCAACCAATCAATTAATTAATCAATCAATCCATCCATCCATCAATCAATCATTCATTTAATCAATCAATCAATCATTCATTTAATCAATCAATCAAACAAA